>NC_091958.1:55561154-55607233 GCF_031021105.1 Erythrolamprus reginae
AAGTTAATCACATCGGCATTAACACTGCATTAAACTTCAATGGGCATCGTTTGAGCAGCGGTTACCAGGTTTCCAGACACAATGGGGATCAGGTTCCTGTAAGCATGGCTACTAAGCTTGCAATCCTGGAGACGAACACTTCAACAATGCTGAAAATCATGTGTACATCACCACAATAGAGTTGTGCAATATTCACTGCTCAGTGTAAGATCTAGAGATGCAAGGGCCTTCAGGAACTGCAATTTCCATGGCTTCCAATAGCTACTCCGCTCTCTGAGGAACCTAGATACATTGCAAATACCAATGTTGACATCTATTTATCGATCAAATGGCCATCATAGAAACATAGAAGATTGACAGCAGAAAAAGACCTCATGGTCCATCTAGTCTGCCCTTCTACTATTTCTTGTATTTTATCTTAGGATGGATCTATGTTTATTCCAGGCATGTTTAAATTCAGTTCCTGTAGATTGACCAACCACGTCTGCTGGAAGTTTGTTCCAAGGATCTACTACTCTTTCAGTCAAATCATATTTTCTCCCATTGTTTCTGATCTTTCCCCCAACTAACCTCAGATTGTGTCCCCTTGTTCTTGTGTTCACTTTCCTATTAAAAACACTTCCTCCTGAACCTTATTTAACCCTTTAACACATTTAAATGTTTCGATCATGTCCCCCCTTTCCCTTCTGTCCTCCAGACTATACAGATTGAATTCATGAAGTCTTTCCTCATTTTTGTAGCCCGTCTTTGGACCCGTTCAATTTTATCCATATCTTTTTGTAGGTGAGGTCTCCAGAACTGGACACGGTATTCCAAATGGGGTCTCACCAGCGCTCTATACAGCGGGATCACAATCTCCCTCTTCCTGCTTGTTATACCTCTAGCTATGCAGCCAAGCATCCTACTTGCTTTCCCAAATGAACCCCCTCAGAGAGGGTTTCACAACTTGGACATCCTTCTCGATTCATAGCTGACTTTGGACCATCATCTTTCAGTTGTGGCAAGGGTGGAGTTTGTCCAGGTCCGCCTGGTGCCCAACAAGCAACCTAACAAGACCGACCCAGACTTCAGAGGAGAATCAGAACTGCAGAAAAAACAATGGCTGCCAACCTGCCTTCCATTGAGGACCTGTACACTGCATGAGTCAAAAAGAGGGTGGTGAAAATATTGACTGACCCCTCGCATCCTGGACACAAACTGTTTCAACTCCTACCCTCAAAACATCGCTACAGAGCACTGCACACCAAGACAACTAGACACAAGAACAGTTTTTTCCCAAACGCCATCACTCTGCTAAACAAATAATTCCCTCAACACTGTCAAACTATTTACAAAGTCTGCACTTCTATTACTACTTTTTCCCCATCATTCCTATTACCCATTTCTTACCACTTATGACTGCATGACTGTAACTTGTTGCTTGTATCCTTAAGATACAATATTAATATTGTATCTTTCCTGAACCTTATGACAATCATTGTGTTGTCCCCCATGATTCTTGACTAATGGATCCTTTTCTTTTCTGTACACTGAGAGCATCTGCACCAAAGACAAATTCCTTGTGTGTCCAATCACATTTGGTCAATAAATATATTCTCTTCTCTTCTCTTTTCTCTCTTCTCTTCTCTTTTCTCTCTTCTCTTCTCTTCTCTTCTCTTTTCTTCTCTTCTCTTTTCTCTCTTTTCTTCTCTTCTCTTTTCTCTCTTCTCTTCTCTTCTCTTTTCTCTCTTCTCTTCTCTTCTCTTTTCTCTGTTCTCTTCTCTTTTCTTCTCTTCTCTTTTCTCTCTTTTCTTCTCTTTTCTCTCTTCTCTTCCCTTCTCTTTTCTCTCTTCTCTTCTCTTCCTTCCCTTCCCTTCCCTTCCTTTCTATTCTATTCTGTTGTCAAGGTTGGAGACCCCTGCCCTAAACAACACAACTATGAAACCAGTCCAAGAATCTTCCAGCTAATCTAGCTTACTTGGGTTGAACGGTCATTGGCTAGTAAGGATATTCACCGTTGATTTGTTTTACAGTACTCTTAAACTTATGGAGGCTTAGCTTTCTCATTTATCATCTCTACACCTCATTCCTTGCTTTCTCATGGCAAACAGACCGTGATAAATCATTTATTTATTCAGTCCCCACTTCCTGTGTTTTCTTCCCACCCCAACAGACATTCATAAACCGTAGCAGGTAAAACTTCCAAGACTGAATTTATGAGAATATAATCTTCACGCTGATCTTTTCGCATGCAACAGCCTTCTTCAACTGGTTGGATGGGGAGCTAAAATATCGGCATTTCCAAAGGGGGAGACAGATTTCAGCCAAAAGAGATCAAATAATCCATCAATGCCCTCAGCCCTGGAGTCGCAAGCATGAGAAGCGACTGCAAGTCACTTTTTTGACTGCCGTTGTAACTTAGGTCACTAAATATACAGTTATAAGTCCAGGATATATTATAGAGGGTTTAGCCCTTGGTAGCATGCTGTCTTTCCCTGGGTAACAGTGGTCATTGCAGGTGAGTCAAGTTCTACATAGAGAGAAGTCTTAGAAAAGGGGACGGCTTCACAATTTTCCTTTTTTCCTTCTTCTAAAGGTAAATGCGGAGAGGGGCGGCATACAAATCCAATAAATAATAATAATAATAATAACAATAATAATAATAATAATAAATGGACTGTTGGAGGGGGGTTTAGAAGGAGGAGGAAAAAGAGAAGGAAAAGGGGAGGAGGAGGGAAGGAAAAGGAGAAGAAGGAGGAGGAGGGGAGAGGAGAGGAGGAGGGGAAGGAGGAGGAAGAAAAAGAGGAGAAAGAGGAGAGGAGAAGGAGGAAGAGGAGAAGGAGGAAGAGGAGGAGGAAGAAGAAGAGGAGGAAGAAGAAGAGGAGGAAGATGAAATAGAAAAAGAGGAAGAGGAGGAAGAGGAGAGGAGGAGGAAGGGAGGAGGAGGAGGAGAGGAGGAGACAGGGGAGGGGAGGAGGAGAAGGAAGAAGAAGCGGAGGAGGAGAGGAGAAAGAGGAGGAGGAGAGGAGGAGGAGATGGAGGAGGGAAGGAGGAGGAGGAAGAAGAAGAGGAAGGAAAAAACATTTCACTTCTCATCTAAGAAGCTTCCTCCATTCTAATGGGATCCTTCCATCTTCCCTCCCTCAGAACTGATGAAGCTCTTAAACAAGAAGTAAAATGTTTTTTCCCTCAAAGGGGGAAAAGAAAAAAGAGGACCACCTCCTCCCTCATACCTCGCTGCGACCAATAAGAGCCCACAGAGTTGGCCTTCTCCACGTCCCGTCTGCCAAGCAATGTCGGCTGGCAGGACCTCTGGGAAGGGCCTTCTCTGTGGTGGCTCCGACCTTTTGGAATCAACTGCTCCCAGAGATGCGCGCTATCCCCACCCTACTGGTGTTCCAGAAAGCCGTTCAGACCTGGTTTTTCCAGCATCACTAAGTGAACTGTTGTAAGTCGAGGATTACCTATATGAGGTTTTTATTAGCTATGTGTTCCCCCCCCCAACTTATCACTTTTAGTCCAGCTTTTCTTTCGAGACCCAGGCAAGCATTTTGAAATACCACTTTTTAATATCTGTCTGTCTGTCTGTCTGTCTGTCTGTCTGTCTGTCTGTCTGTCTGTCTGTCTGCCTGCCTGTCTGTCTGTCTGTCTATCTATCTATCTATCTACATATCTATATCTATGTATATTTGTTTTCGTATATCTATGTATATCTATATATATCTATATCTATATCTATATCTATGTAGATTGTTCTGAGTTCGGGTTTTGCCCCGTGTAATAAAACCCGAACTCAGAACAATCTACATACATATACCGGTGAAAATCTACGAAAACAAATATCTATATCTATGTATCTCTCTATATCTATCTATCTATCTATCTATCTATCTATCTATCTATCTATCTATCTATCTATCTATCTATCTATAGCTATGTATATTTGTTTTCGTATATCTATGTATATCTATATATATCTATATATATCTATATCTATGTATCTCTCTATATCTATCTATCTATCTATCTATCTATCTATCTATCTATCTATCTATCTATCTATCTATCTATCTTTTCGTAGATTTTCACGGGTATACGTATGTAGATTTTTCTGAGTTCAGGTTTTGCCCCATGTAATATTTTGAGTGTCTATGCAACGTTTCGGTGAAATCACATTCACCATCATCAGGCTGAAGTTGTAAGCTTTGTGCTGCTGTAAATATGGAATGTTTGCAACTGCCATTTGTTCCTTATAAATAGTGGTGGGGGTGGAGATTTGGTTTGAATGTAGCAAATAGATTGGGTGGCTATGTTTTAATGATTTGATTGGTTGGTGGAATCACATTTAGTTGAAGGATTGACATGGTGATGACTATGATATGTTTTTTTTGTTTAGGGCTGGTTTCCAAGTTTCCAAATTTCCAAATATATATATATCTGCAATATATAAAATAAATCAGATTGTGCCATGCAGCTCTCATCCCCTCTATACCGCCAGCTAAAGCAACTACATAAATATCCATCTTATTGGATTCTCTCTCTGTGTCTCTCTCACCTTTGGAATTGCACCACTCCAGATGTCTCCGTTAATTTGTGTTACCTGGCCGCTAGTTTTTATCCCTTCACTCTTGATTTGTTTTGAAGTGTGAAACAAAGTGGTGATCCTAATGCTATTTTTCATACGGGCTCGGAAGCCGCGTTAGCCAAGAGGACAAACCAACTGCCAATGAAATAAAATATTTTCCTTCAATTTGCTTTATGCCGCCCAGAGTTGGAAAGGAGCTGGGCGGCTTATAAATTTCATAAATTAAATTACATTTACAGCAATGGATCAATGCATCTCCACAAAGAAGTCTAGTGGATGGATATGATGACGAGAAGGTTGAAAAGACAAGAAGAAGCAGAGTCTGGCATAAGGTTTATGATTGGCTAGATAAAAGATCAAGGAATAATGAATAAATAATTAAATTATGTTGTGGTTAGCTCTGGCCCAGCTCCTGTCCCAAGGACTGTGGATGTGGGGGAGACATCCACATGCTGCAGGCCTGTTTTGCCCCCAGTGGAATCTGATCATGAAGGCTCCTCTGACCAAGAAGACATGAGTGACAGGGAGGAGGAGAGTGTGGCAAACAGCTCAGAAGGAGATCAATTATCTAGCTCCTCCTTGGATTCAGAACAAGAGTTAATGATACAGCCACGCATGCGGAGAGCGATGCATAGGCAACAACAACTGAGAGATTATTATCAAAGAAAATGAGGCCACCTGTGGTTGGGTGGGGCTGTGGTCATTAGTGAGGCTGCTATGAAGAGCAGCCTGTGGGTTTGGCAATTGTGGAGGATTATCTGATCGTTGTGTTTCGTGACGCCTTGCTGACTTTGACCTTTTGTGTGCTGATTTTTCCTGCTTTGAAACTAAACCAGAGCAAAGTGTGTTTCACTTTGTGAAAGAAGAAGGACTGTGAATTGCCTCACAGCTGCAATCTAAGTATCTCAGAACTGATAAGGGACTTGTACAAATTACCAGTTTGTTTGGAGACCAGTGCTCTTTGCTATAGTAAAAGAGGGCTTGGTTTATTTGCATTTTTCGGTATAAAGAACATTGTTTTGAATTTTCAAATGTGTGTGTGTCTGAAATTGTATCTGTGCATTTTTGGGAGGATTCTACCAGAGAGCTCTACAGAACAAATGATAAATAAGTAAATAGTAAATACAGTGATCCCTCGATTTTCACGGGGGATGAGTTCCAAGACCACCTGTGAAAAACGAATTTCCATGAAGTAGAGGAAAGATTTTTTTTAATGTATTTAACTAGTATTTGGACTTTTGCATTAAACAGTCATTCTATAATGTTTCTCAGCTGGAACTACATGTGATATCCTACCAGAATAGAGTACATTAGTACTTTAGAAGAATTTTATGAATTTTAATCGATTTAAAATTTTCAATGGATTTAATGGATTGAAGCCCCCTTTGAAAACCCATGAAGTAGCGAATCCGCAAAAGATGAACCGCGAAGTAGCGAGGGATTACTGTAGTCATAAATGTGTAAATAGCTAATAGTAAACTATATTCGAATCTTAAGTAGAAAGAATTAGACAGAAAGATGTAATAAGGAATATAATAATATGTATCTTTGCATGAAAATGTATGTATAATTTTACTCCAGAAGCTTCTGATAAGAGCGGGGGATAGCAAAAGCCCCTACATATATTTTATGTCTGTTGGTGGCTTTTTGGGGGGGGGGATTTTTTCTCTCTCAACATACATTCAAACAATACAGTATACCAACTAATTTCCCATGAATAAAATGCAGTATTTTGTTAATAACTAATATCATCCAAAAAAAAAGGATTTTTTCCCCTAATTTTGTCATTCAATTACATACATTTTCTTTTAATTAAATTCCCTCCTTAATGTTCCTTCAAAAAATATAACAGCAATCATATTTCTAACTTATTAACCATTATGCCCTAGTGCTTCCTTCCTTTCTTTATTCATTTTTCTATAAACTAAGAAAACCTTGTATAACCAATCAGATTTTGACAAAAAAATTGAGAACTAAGGAGAATTTCCCTGACAGTTAGAACAATTAATCTGTGGAACAGCCTGCCACCAGAAGTTGTGAATGCTCCAACACTGGAAGTTTTTAAGCAGTTGTTGGATAACCATCTGTCTGAAGTAGTGTAGGGCTTCCTGCCTAAGCAGGGGGTTGGGCTAGAAGACCTCCAAGGTCCCTTCCAACTCTGTTATTCTATCTAATAAATAGTACCTTTTTCTCTAAACCCACGCAGTGAAGGGTTTTTTTCTTTTGCTAAGATCTGAGTAGAGCACTGAGGGTGTGATTCTTCCTAAAGGCCCCTGTTGTTAACTCCAACCTTGTGACATGATCGAAAATCTCCAAGTTTTTCTGCTCAAGCACAGGTAACCCTGGACATCACAATTGTTAATCGAGTCAGCAACCACGGTGTTATGATTTCACTGCAAGATTAGCATCAAAAACAGGCAAACATCTCATTGCAAGTCAACTATCAAGATCAATTAGCAAACCTAGCGTGGAAAAATTATGATTATTATAGGAGATAAGAACATGCATTTATCCAAGGGGGCTCCCCAGGGAGAGAAACAAAACGCTATTAATACAGCTGTTTCGTTCTTCAGTTAACTAAAATCCCAACTATTGTTTAAAAAAAGCAAAAACAAGGAGCAATTCGCTCTATTGGCATAATAATTTGCTGTATCTGTCCTTCTCCTAATGAAGACGATTATTTTTAAAAAGTGCAACTCCACATTTGGAGAATGCTTAGTCTTGCTTGTCTTTTAGGGTTCGGAAATTCAAAGCTCATCTTTTGGCTTTCTTTCTTCAAAAGTTCTCAGGTAGCTGATAACTGTCAGACAGCCCTAGCCCCATCGCTGCCTTGGATGCTATTTTCTGCATGGCCCATGGAGCGAACCCACCGACTCAAAAATCCCTTATTTCCTGGTAAAAATCACCCACACACACAGTGAAAAATTCTCTGTCAAGAGTGAAACATCAACAAAGTCTGGGAAAGGCCCCAAACTCGGCCTAAATGACCGTCAGGCATGGGGGAACTGAGATATTCTTTCCCCCTAGGCCTTTACAATTTATGCATGTTATGTTTGTAGGGATGTTTGTTTTTTTACAATAAGGGTTTTTAGTGGTTTTAGTATTGGATTTATATGATGTTTTTTATTACTGTTGTTAGCCACCCCGAGTCTACGGAGAGGGGCGGCATATAAATCCAATAACTAAATAAATAAAATAAATTCCTTAGATAGCAAAGTCCATTTATCATTCAAGAATATAGCAAATCATGTGTTAACATCGACAAGAGCAAAGTCCTTCACCTAGGTAGAAAAAAACCTGGACACACATACAACCTGGGAGAAACCCCTCTCAGTAGTAGCGACTGCGAAAGAGACCTCGGAGTCTTGGTGGACAATCAACTAAACATGAGCCAACGCAGCAGCAGCTAAAAAAGCCAACACAATCCTAAGCTGCATCAACAGGGGAATACACTCCAAGACCAGGGAAGTCTTAATACCACTCTACTAAGCCCTGGTCCGACCACACCTGGAGTACTGTAGTCAGTTCTGGTCACCACACTTCAAAAGAGACATTGAAACTCTGGAGAAGGTGCAAAAAAAGAGCAACCAAGATGATTAAGGGACTGGAAACCAAGACTTACGAAGAGAGACTGAGGGAACTGGGCATGGATAGCCTAGAGAAAAGGAGGGCCAGAGCGGACATGATAGCAGTCTACAAGTATACGAGGGGATGTCACAGAGAGGAGGGGATCACTTTATTCTCCAGGGCACCAGAGGGCCGGACGAGGAACAACGGCTGGAAGCTGACCAAGGAGAGATTCAACATGGAGATAAGGAGGAACTTCCTGACGGTCAGAGCGATCAACCAATGGAACAACCTACCAGCGGACATTGTGAACTCCAACACTCTGGACATTTTTAAGAGAAGATTGAACTGCCACTTGACTGGTGTTTTATAGGGCTCCTGCTTGGGCAGGGGGTTGAACTCGATGGCCTTCATGGTCCCTTTCGACTCTAACAATAAATAAATAAATAAATCCAGCAGAGAATGTCTTTTACTGAGGCAGAAATCATGGTTTTGAAGCCTTGTCCAAGCACATCCCCACTCTACAACCTGTTCCCTTGAACAACATTGATTCTCCACACCCCATTTCCCCTAATCCTTTTCCTTTATACTGCCTGGAAGTGACATCACGCTTCAAAGAGGCTAAGGCTGTAAGCTGATACCTTTTATACTCTGGCTCTCCTCTCACTTTCTGAGCAATCTTCTATAGGAAGGGTCAATCCACTTACTTTCCACTCTCATGTCTTCCTCATCTTCTGACTGGGACCACTCCCCCATTGTCATAACAGCTCCCTCTAGTGGTTCCTCGGGTTCACTCAGGTCACTTTCTCTCTCACTCTTGCTCTCTGCATCAGCTGGCAACCCCCCTGGCCTAGGGAATTTATTTATTTATTTATTCAATTTATTTATTTATTTATTCATTCATTCATTCATTCATTTATTTATTTATTTATTTATTGGATTTGTATGCCGCCCCTCTCCGCAGACTCGGGGCGGCTAACAACGATGATAAAAACAGCATGTAGAAATCCAATTAATAAAACAACTAAAAACCCTTATAATAAATCCAAACATACACACAAACATATCGTGCATAACTTGTAATGGCCTAGGGGGAAGGAATATCTCAACTCCCCCATGCCTGGCGGCATAAGTGAGTCTTGAGTAGTTTACGAAAGACAGGGAGGGTGGGGGCAGTTCTGATCTCCAGGGGGAGTTGGTTCCAGAGGGCCGGGGCCCCCCACAGAGAAGGCTCTTCCCCTGGGGCCCACCAAACAACATTGTTTAGTTGACCCGGAGAAGGCCAACTCTGTGGGACCTTATCGGTCGCTGGGATTCGTGCGGTAGCAGGCTGTTCCGGAGGTAATCTGGTCCCATGCCATGTAGGGCTTTAAAGGTCATGACCAACACTTTGAATTGTGACCGGAAACTGATTGGCAGCCAATGCAAGCATCCTCTGCCGAATCTGACATGACCTGAGGTGGGCAAGGAGCAATCAAAGCAGATTGTGGGCCACCACACAACACTGGGACAATTTTGATAAATTCCTATTGCAAAGCTGGACTGATCCAAAGTCTCCATTATCTCTCTCCCTCTCCTTTAATTTCCTGAGGAAGCGCACGAGCTACATGAGTCCCCTCAAAAATGGATGGGCTTTAATGTGGCTTTTCTTGTTTCCCCTCTAGAAAAGAACTTGAAATTTGCATTTCAATATTATTCCCCTGTCTTCCTTTTGCAAACTGCGATTGCTTGGAGCAGCCAAAATTCCAGGAGCAACCATTCACCACTGCAAATGAATCAAAAGTCGCCTCTTGTTCCCCAAAACACCTGCTGGATCCACAGGCAGAATGCGCAATTACGGCTACATTTCGGTTTGTGCGCCGTTCACAATGGCTTTTGATCTCTGGGGTGTCACTTACATAATGTTCATGTGGGCGTACTGGACATTTTTTTTGGGTCTTAAATTGCACTCGGGGTGTGATCGTACATATGTCTTTGCAATGAATGCTCTAGTCTCACAACCAAGACTGATTTCCCAAGTCCTCAAATCACAGCCATGCATGCATTTGCAAAGCACTAGAGAAAAATAATATCCCAGATGGTGTGCATTAAATTGACCATAAAGGTTATTTTTTTAAAAAAAGAAATAGAGGGAAATAAAATATCTTTTGTAAACAGAATGTACAATCCTGGAGTGATCCCACCCCCCCCACCCCCCCACAGTATGTTCAACGAGTCTTGTTTTGTTTTGCCCTAAATCAAACACCTTCAAACTCGGAAAGTTTACAACTTGTGAGAAAGTTTTCAACTTGTGGAACACCCAGAATTTCTCAGTCAAGACAATTTTAAGACTTGTGGACTTCAACTCCCAGAATTCCCTAGCCAGCATGATTAGCTGAGGAATCCTGGGACTTGAAGTCCACGAGTCAAGTTTGGAGACCCTGTTGAAGGATTTTAGTTCTATTATTCCAAGTCAGAAAACATTGAGTGGAACACCCATTCTGATTTTCCATCCTGTTAAGAGGAAACTTTAGGGTGTGTATATATATATATATATATATCCACTTGTATCCAATTGTATGGATTATTTTTCATATATATATAGAGAGAGAAATTGTCGGCTATCAATAAAATTAACTGCCTTGGAAATGGCCCTGGGTTGGGCCGAGAGGCAAACAAGGAGCTGTGATGTTCCTTCAATACACCAGGGTGATTCAACACAAAAATATGTAACCCTTCCCTGGTGCAGAGCTGAAGGGATTGGATACTGTAGCCTAGAGGATAATTCTCTGCCTTACAAGGCAAAGGTTGCAGGTTCAAGTCCCAGTGGGTATGGCTAGCTGATGAGGCCAAAATAAGGCCGAAATAGATCTATCCTAGTCTCTCTTAATTTCCAAATTCAGCAAAAAAAACCAACAACATCTGACACACACATATATATATGAAAAATAACCCATACAGTTGAAGGCCTCAATTGAGCTTCATTCTTCTCTAGCCTTTCCTGGATCCATCAGTAGCCACTGAAATTAGTAGCTTCCTTCAGCACAAATGAGCCACAAGATTACTTCCTTGGAAGATTTATGTTAGTTAATACTTCTGTCCTCCTTACTCATACAGCACTCACCCCCCCCCCAAAAAAAGTTCTAACACCCCTTAACAAAAATCCCAAATGCCACCTGATTTTTTTTAACTTAAAAAGGGGGAAAAAAACCCACCATACGATCAAGGGCCCATTGTCCAAAACTCAATGTAGCTTAGAAGGAATAAAATACCTCTTGAAGCAGAGAAATGAAAGCTTCGTCAAAATCAATACCATATATTGTACCACACCTGCAAAAAGAGGAAAGAATTCACCTACGGGGTCTTTCTTACAACCCTCACGTACCTGCTTCTCAGCTGTCAAAATCCCTTTCATCATTGTCAAAGAATTAGAAAAAAAAAGAGTCTTCTTCCAAAAACTCTGTAGGTAGGGGGGAAAAAGATGATATAATCTTGAAGACCTAATATTCTTCTAATGCTCGATTCTATGTTATATACCAGTGTTTTTCAACCAGTGTGCCGCGGCACACTAGTGTGCTGTGAGACATGGTCAGGTGTGCCGCGAAGCTCAGAGAGAGAAAGAAAGCAAGAGAGAGAAAGAGTGAGAGAGAGAAAGAGAACAAGAGAGAGAGAGAAAGCAAGAGAGAGAGAAAGAGAACAAGAGAAAGAAAGCAAGAGAGAGAAAGAGAGAGAAAGAAAGCAAGAGAGAGCGAGAAAGAGAGGGAGGGAAGGAGAGAGAGAGAAAGACATAGAGGGAGGGAGGGAGAGAGAAAGAGAGCAAAAAAGAGAGGAAGGAAGGAAGAGAAAGAAAGAGGGATGGAGAGAGAAAGAAGGAAGGGAGAGAAAGAGGGAGGGAGAGAGAAATAGAGCAAAAGAGAGGAAAAGAGAGAGAGAATTTTTTGTCCAAACTTTTTTTAGCCCCCCCTCCCCCCCGCTCAATGTGCCCCAGGGTTTCGTAAATGTAAAAAATGTGCCGCGGCTCAAAAAAGGTTGAAAATCACTGTTATATACCACCTCCATGTTCACCTGATTCCATGTTCTTTACGCATCAGAATCTAAATTGTTTAGAAAATTGTTAAGATAATTGTTGAGATGGAAAGATATTTTAACATCCAGCCAATTGAACATTAACCCTTTATTTATTTATTTTGTTTATTTATTTATTTTATTTGTTTTGTCAATTACGTATTGGAGGTACACAAAGATAGAACAGTGTTTATATACATGATACTATTTCTCTCTTACTAGTATCCGGGGATGGAAGGCATGCTGGTGCACTTATGCATGCCCCTCACTGACCTCTTAGGAATTGGGAGTGGTCAACAGTGGACAGTCTAAGAGTAAAGTTTTGGGGATTTGGTGATGATACTACAAAGTTCAGTAGTGAGTTCCATGCATCAACTACTCGGTTACTACAGTCGTATTTCCTGCAATGGAGTTTAGAGCGGTTACTTTAAGTTTGTATCTGTTGTGTGCTCACGGGTTGTTGTGGTTGAAGCTGAAGTAGCCATTGACAAGAAGGACGTTGTAGTAGATGATTTTATGGGCTATGCTTAGGTTGTGTTAAAGGCGACGTAGTTCTAAGCTTTCTAAACCCAGGATTGTAAGTCTAGTTGCGTAGGGGATTCTGTTGTGAGTGGAGGAGTGGAGGGCTCTTCTAGTAAAGTATATCTGGACATTTTTAGAATGTTTATGTCTGAAATGTGGTGTGGTGGTCATAAATCCAGGAATACCTGATGTTCTGCCGGGCTCTCTGATAGGAGCCTCCCGAAAATTCAAGGATACAAATTTCAGACACACACACGTTTGAAAATTCAAAACAATGTTCTTTATCACAAAATTCAAAATAAACTAAGCACTCTTTTTGTATTGCAAAGAGCACTCTTCCCAAAACAACCAGGTAGTGTGTACAATTTCCCTTAAGCAGTCATTAAGTACTTAGCTAGCAGCTGTGAAGAAACTTCACACCCCTTCTTCTTCCAACGAAGTGAGACACACACACACACACACACGTTGCTCTTCTTTGGTTTCAAAGGCGTGAAAAAGCTACAAAGTCCAGCACGCAAGATTCCTGACGAAACTGCAACAGATATTCTTCCACAATGGCCAAACCCACATGCTGCTATTTATAACAGCAGCCCTAATTACTGGAGCCCCACCCAAACACAGGTGGCCTCCCTTATCTCCTGTAATATGTCCTTACTTGGTCTCTTCTACGCATAATTCTGTGCTTGCGTGGGTCCAAAATGTCATCATCTGAAGCTATAGAAGATAAGGAAGATTGACTGCCTTGGCTGTGTGCCAAGCCCTCCTCTGCCGAGTCACTCCCACCTTCTTCTTCGTCCGAGGAAACTAAACTCTGAACTGATTCTGTCGGAAGTAACACAGGCCTGTGACATGGTGAAGTTTCCCCTGCATCCACCACCCCATTCCCTGGGGCAGGAGCTGGGCCAGAGCCCACCACAACACCTGAAGATAAAACAGGGATAAAAATGGACCGGGCAATTCATTTGAAAGGAGGGAAGAAGACCTTACATCCATTTTTTTAATGGAGACCCCCGTTTTTTATGTCCTCCTTCCGCTGCCTTTCTCCACGTTGCCCCCACTATATTGAAAGTCCAAAAGTGGACTTTGGAGTTGCAGATCAAGGATTTACACTATCACGTTCTGCACTCAGATTCCCCAGTTATTGCTTTGGTCAAATTGCTTCCCTATTTCATTTAGCGGTGGCATCTAGCCAGAGGCCATTAACACTGCCAGCACCACCACTAAAAAGGTTGCGGCAACATAAATTACAAAGGATTAAAAAAAAAGGAAAGAAAAAAAGAATAAGGGAGGGGAGGGGAAGCCGAGACACTCACAAATAAGCGTTTTCAAAATTCTATCCGGTTTTGCAAACCTCCCCTTTCAAATAGCTTCCTCCTTTATCCGTGCCATCCAACCGATCTTGCGTCGTTTTGAATTTCTCATTTAATTGATCTCTGGGCAACCCCTTCCCGCTACAAATTAAGGCCATGTTTAAAGATATTTTGTAAACATAAAAAACCCCTAGATTTTAAAACCAAGGAGAAACGAGTGAAGGGACGTACATACGAGATAGACAAGTTCTCTGCAAATTACTCTCGCTTCTGCCCGCCTGAACTTTACAATCTATAAAAAGAATACAGCGTCATCAAAAAAAAAAAACCCAAAGAACCCCTAAAATTGATTCCTTGCATTACAAATGCATGGAATCGCCAGCGGTATTTCTTGCTGTCTGACGTACTCTGGCCTGGCGTCGTTCCAGAATAAAATCAATGTTGTCCACGATCCAACCGAGATCCTATAGGGCGCCTGGTTTTGGCCATTCCCAGAAATGACCAAGAGACAGGCCAGCCTTGCAAAATGTTATTTCACAGAGGAAATGGAATGGAATAGAACAGAACAGAACAGAACAGAATAGAAAGAATAGAATAGAATAGAATAGAACAGAAATAGACTAGACTAGACTAGACCAGAACAGAACAGAACATAATTCTTTATTGGCCAAGTGGGATTGGACACACAAGGAATTTTCCTTTTTGCAGATGCTCTCAGTGTACATAAAATAAAATATACATTCGTCAAGAATCATGAGGTACAACACTTAATGATTGTCATAGGGTACAAATAAGCAATTGAGAAACAATCAATATTAATATAAACTCCAGAAATTCCTTTTCCTCAAGTGCATTATTTTGGAAACATTCAACTGCAGTTTCCATTGCTTTGACCACTTATCTAATAAAGCTAAATCATTTGCCATATTACAGACACCTCCAGGAATATCAACCCTATTGCTATTATTTCAACAATTAGCAATATAAACCCTAAATCTATTATTTATGTGTTCTATTCACTTTATTGCTTCCATCATCATCATCATCATCATCATCATCATCATCATCATCATTATTATTATTATTATTATTATTTATTAGATTTGTATGCCGCCCCTCTTCAAAGACTTGGGGCGGCTAACAACAATAAAGAAAACAACGTAACAAATCTAATATTAAAAAGTAATCTAAAAACCCCCAATATTAATCTAAAAAAACCCATTATTTCTATTTGCATGCAATTTGGTTTCATATATTGTTTCTTTTTTTCTAATTTTCTAATTTTTTTTTCTATATTTCTTTCTTATAAGAAAAAAATTAGAAAAATAAGAAAAAAAATAGAAAAAAGAGGCACTCCTCTTACTCAAAAATGTTCTCGGGTTTTTAGTAAGGGGGAAAACCATTGCCAAGGGCCGCTTTGCCGAAAACAAACAAGAGAAATTTGAAAAAGGAACGGAGCAGTAGGAGGAAAAAAGGATAGAAGTCAGCTAGCTGGGTGGAGAACGGTGCTTGCCTTAAATGTCCCCCATTACGCCATGAGTTAATGAGTTTCATGTTAAAAAATATGAACCTTTCTCTTCATCCAATTCCGAATCTAATTGCAAACTCCAGATTTCACTCTGGTAGAAGCGCAGCTCCCTGGCCAGAAGCGAGATTGTCTTCGGCTCCTCAGGGATCTATTCGACTTACAAAAGACTCCGCAGGCATCCAGGCATTGTCTTAACTTATTACTTAAGGAGTGAATAAACATCTTGAGCAGGATTGTTTTCTCTTGCCTTGCCACCGTCCCCAGCATAGGTAACAGGAGTCAGAAGGAGACGATCTTCATCAACCATCCAGCCAATGAAAAATGCTTGCGGTAGGTTGTGGTGCACTGGTTCTATCTATAGCAATAATATTTGGACTTATATACCGCTTCACAGTGCTCTAAGCGGTTTACAAAGAGTCGGTTTATTGCCCCCAACAATCTGGGTCCTCATTTTACCCACCTGGGAAGGAAGGAAGGATGAGTCAACCTTGAGTCTACTGAGATTCGATCTGCCAAACTGCTGGCAACTGGGGAGCAGCAGAAGTAGCCTGCAGTACTGCACACTAACTGTTGTGCCATCGAGGAAGGAAGGAAGGAAGGAAGGAAGGAAGGAAGGAAGGAAGGAAGGAAGGAAGGAAGGAAGGCTGTCAACCTTGAGCCTACTGAGATTCGATCTGCCAAACTGCTGGCAGTTGGTGACCAGCAAGAAGTAGCTTGCAGTACTGCACCACGGAGGCTATAATCTAATCTCTAGCTGCCCTGGGGGAAATTAAAATCATGTAAATATGCCATCATGTGATCCAGCAAAACTAAGGAAGAAGAAGAAGAATGGTGGCTATGAACATGGAGGCATTTGGAATCAGGGAGGCAAAAGGGGAGAACTTCAGATGTTTGGTGCTTCCTTGGTTGTGGTGGCTATCACAAAGAAGAGGAGATGAGCTTATTCTCCAAAGCACCAAAGGGCAGGAAAAGAAGCAAAGGGTAGAAGATCATCCGAGAGAGAGAGAGATCCAGTCTAGAATAGAGGAGAAATTTCCCAATGGTGAAGACAATTCATCCTTGGCATAGCTTGAGTTGGAATTGTAGGTGCTCCATCATTGGAAGCTTTGAAAAAGAGCCTGGAGAACCTTTTGACCGGGTAGTATAAGGTCTCTTGCCTTGAGCAGAGGTTGGACTAGAAGATCGTGCAGAATGCAGCTGCGAGAGCAGTCATGGGCTTTCCCAAATATGCCCATGTCACACCAACACTCCGCAGTCTGCATTGGTTGCCGATCAGTTTCCAGTCACAATTCAAAGTGTTGGTTATGACCTATAAATCCCTTCATGGCACCGGACCAGATTATCTCCGGGACCGCCTTCTGCCGCACGAATGCCAGCGACCAGTTAGGTCCCACAGAGTGGGTCTTCTCCAGATCCCGTCGACTAAACAATGTCATTTGGCGGGACCCAGGAGAAGAGCCTTCTCTGTGGCGGCCCCGGCCCTCTGGAACCAACTCCCCCCAGAGATTAGAATTGCCCCCACCCTCCTTGCCTTTTGTAAGCTACTTAAAACCCACCTCTGCCGTCAGGTATGGGGGAATTGAGATCCTCTTTCCCCCTAGGTCTTTACAATTCTATGCATGGTATGTATGTATGTATGTATGTTTGGTTTTTATATTAATGGGTTTTTAATCATTTTTAGTATTAGATTACTATTGTACACTGTTTTATTGTTGCTGTTAGCCGCCCCGAGGCTCCGGAGAGGGGTGGCATACAAATCCAATAAATAAATGAATGAATGAATGAATGAATGAATGAATGAATGAATGAATGAATGAATGAATGAATAAATAAATAAGTAAGTAAATAAGTAAATAAGTAAATAAGTAAATAAGTAAATAAGTAAATAAGTAAATAAGTAAATAAGTAAATAAGTAAATAAGTAAATAAGTAAATAAGTAAATAAGTAAATAAGTAAATAAGTAAATAAGTAAATAAGTAAATAAGTAAATAAGATCTCAGAGGTTCCTTCCGGGCCTATGATTCTACATTCTATGCTTAGCCGACACTTGCATCCAAGAAGGAAGAAGTTTGGATGATAACTCAAGCAAGACATTATTTAAAAGTCTCTCAAAATGTGGCAACTGCCAGCAGAAGCTTTTGGCCACAAACTCTGGGAGAGAAAAATCTCACTTTTTTTTCCAGGAAGCCCCAAACTCACCTTAATTTAAGGGGTCATTATAAGATGCTTGAGCAACCCCTGTGGTGGCTGGGTAAGCATTGTTTCTCATTAGCCCAGACCTGAAGAGCCCTCCAGAGCCACTTAGGATATTAAACCAAAAAAACACACCTTTAAAACATACAACTGAGCAAAAGGTAAGTACCTTTGAGTGCTATTGAAATCAAGAGAAATAAAAACCTAACGTGCATTCCTCTTGAAATCAGTGGGCCTTTTGTTTTGTTTTTAAAAAAGCAGATTCTACTCAGATTGACTTGTTCCAATCCTCACTCAAAATAAAAAAAATCCAAGAAGGAAAATAAAGAACCTGGGCAACCAATAGCACTATATTCTGAGCAGAGACTGGTTACAAGCGGTGTGCCACAAGGGTCTCTTCTGGGTCCTATTCTTTTTAATATGTTTGTGAGTGACATGGGGAAGGTTTGGAAGGGAAGGTTTGCCTATTTGCCGATGACTCTAAAATGTGCAATAGGGTTGATATTCCTGGAGGGGTCTAATATGGCAAATGATTTAGCTTTACTAGATAAGTGGTCAAAGCAATGGAAACTGCAGTTGAATGTTTCCAAATGTAAAATAATGCACTTGGGGAAAAGGATTCCTCAATCTGAGTGTTGTATTGGCAGTTCTGTGTTAGCAAAAACTTGCGAAGAGAAGGATTTAGGAATCGTGATTTCTGACAGTCTCAAAATGGGTGAGCAGTGTGGTCGGGCGGTAGGAAAAGCAAGTAGGATGCTTGGCTGCATAGCTAGAGGTATAACAAGCAGAAAGAGGGAGATTGTGATCCCACTGTATAGAGCGCTGGTGAGACCACATTTGGAGTACTGTGTCCAGTTCTGGAGACCTCACCTACAAAAAGATATGGATCAAATTGAATGGGTCCAAAGAGGGGCTAAAAAATGGTGGACGGTCTTAAGCATAAAACCGATCAGGAAAGACTTCATGAACTCAATCTGTCTAGTCTGGAGGACAGAAGGGAAAGGGGGGACATGATCAAAACATTTAAATATGCTAAATGGTTAAATAAGGTTGAAGTGTTTTTAATAGGAAAGTGAACCCAAGAACAAGGGGGCACAATCTGAGGTTAGTTGGGGGAAAGATCAGAAGCGATGTGAGAAAATATGATTTGACTGAAAGAGTAGTAGATCCTTGGAACAAACTTCCAGCAGACATGGTTGGTAAATCCAGAGTAACTGAATTTAAGCATGCCTGGGATAAACATAGATCCATCCTGAAATAAAATACAGGAAATAGTATAAGGGCTATGTTTCTATGAAGTATGGGAAAATTGGTATCAATAGATTGACGATAGAAAACGATAAAGGGAAAACGAAACCAGAACGTAAAATATTGTAAATGTTGTAAATAGTCTATTGTATTAACATGAAATCAATGTAAATAAGAAGATGTAGAATTTCTTAAAGAATTATTGTGATTTTTAAAGTTTGAAAAATCAATATTTTTTTTAAAAAAATTTACAAGGTGGCTACTTTAAAAAATGTGCATTGCAAACCAATATGCAGTTGGCAATGGCCAACTGATTTATTTAGGAAACTACAATAAAATAAACCACAGCTTAGCACGGTACATTGAGTCCAATCTCAGATGGCTTCCTGCTAAGGATTTGCCTCGTAAATTACAGTCCTGGCCTCTTGCTGGTGGTGTAAACAACCCCATCATTTTACACACAGGACCTAAGGAGTAGTTTTCCACAGTAGATGTGGCTGCCCCTCGTTTTTAAGGTGAGAATCGCCAGCCATGTGGAGAAAAGCATTTCGCTGCTCACTACTTAATGCAACAACAACCCAAAAAGGCATTAAAGGTTAAAACACAGAGCCAGGTGAAGAAATGATGTACGGGACCAAATTTTAGCTTGACACCTTTTGGAACAGGTACGCTGTTATTTTTAAGAGCGCATAAAGAGGGTGTTTAGGGTAATCGAAAGCAGAGCACCATATCCAGAGCATTGCTAGTTAAAACACCACACACAAAAACTTCAAGAGCCCAAAAAGATCCAGGAGAAGACTACTCAGCATCCTTCAGCGTTGACCTTCTTGGATGTAGATTATGGAGGTTGTGGTCCAACAGTAATTGAATGGAGAAAGTGTCTTCCACCTCCTGATTTATGTTGAATAAGCCACACCAGGCTAGGTTCACACAAGACAGTAAAACAGGAGCCATAGGTTCACCAAACACACACTGGATGGGGAATTCTGGGAATCAAAGTCCACAAGTCTTAAAGTTACCAAGGTTGGCCCATCCCTGCATTTAGGCATTGGTTGAACTAGGTTTCAACACTAAACAACACTGAATCTACTATCTGTTGTGGTTAGCTCTGGCCCAGCTCCTGCCCCAAGGACTGTGGATGTGGGGGAGACATCCACATGCTGCAGGCCTGTTTTGCCCCCCGGTGGAATCTGCTGATGAAGGCTCCTCTGACCAAGAAGACAGGAGTGACAGGGAGGAGGAGAGTGGGGCAGACAGCTCAGAAGGAGATCAATTATCTAGCTCCTCCTTGGATTCAGAACAAGAGTTAATGATACAGCCACGCATGCGGAGAGCGATGCATAGGCAGCAACAACTGAGAGATTATTATCAAAGAAAATGAGGCCACCTGTGGTTGGGTGGGGCTGTGGTCATTGTGAGGCTGCTATAAATAGCAGCCAGTGGGTTTGGCCATTGTGGAGGATTATCTGATCGTTGTGTTTCGTGACTGCTTTACTGACTTTGATCTTTTGTGTGCTGATTTTTCCCCACTTTGAAACTAAACCAGAGCAAAGTGTCTTTCACTTTGTGAAAGAAGAAGGACTGTGAATTGCCTCAGAGCTGCAAGCTAAGTATCTCAGAACTGATAAGGGACTTGTACAAATTACCAGTTTGTTTGGAGACCAGTGCTCTTTGCTATACCAAAAGAGGGCTTGGTTTAAGTGAATTTTCATTATAAAGAACATTGTTTTGAATTTTCAAACGTGTGTGTGTGTCTGAAATTTGTACCTGTGAATTTTTGGGAGGATTCTACCAGAGAGCCCGACAGAACACTATCGTAGGTCAATGATGGCCCTTGTCAGACCAAAGGATCTTAGTCATTGGTTATATATGGAGTCAAGCAATAGCAAACTAATATTCTTCTGGCTCCTATCAGTTTATCCTTTCCTTCAAAGTGTCATTTCTCATCACCATTCGGAATCTGTCCTTAGTGTCAACATCCCAATAAACATCCGAGAAATAAATCAGAGTCCAAATTAATCTGTTTCATCCTCTCAGACATTATTTCCCATTTCAATCAATTTAAAATTGTTTATCTATCTTCTGCGCTCAAAAAAGATTCCACAAAATGTAACATGAGGTGTCTTTCCAAGAGAAGATAATATAAAGTCCTGACATGACCAAAGCAATTTGCCCAATAAACAAATGAGCAAAAACCACAGAGGATTTCCAGTCCTGATTTTTGGGTCCCTTCAGGGAAAAAAAACATGTTCCACATCTCATTGAGGAATGGTCACCTGGAGGATTCTGGGGGTTGAAGTCAATGCACTTTCAACTTGCCAAGGTCGAGAAAAATTCTGCAGTGAACCATGCAAACTCTTTTGACCAGAATTATCTAACAAAATGAAATTCAATGTAGAGAAAAGTAAAGTCCTACTCTTTGTTCTGTCGAGCTCTCTGGTAGAATCCTCCCAAAAATGCACAGATACAATTTCAGACACACACACGTTTGAAAACTCAAAACAATGTTCTTTATAATGAAAATTCCCTTAAACCAAGCCCTCTTTTGGGATAGCAAAGAGCACTGGTCTTCAAACAACCTGGTAATTTGAACAAGTCCCTTATCAGTTCTGTGATACTTATCTTGCAGCTGTGAGGCAATTCACAGTCCTTCTTCTTTCACAAAGTGAAACACACTTTGCTCTGGTTTAGTTTCAAAGCGGGGAAAAATCAGCACACAAAGGTCAAAGTCAGCAAAGCAGTCACGAAACACAACGATCAGATAATCCTCCACAATGGCCAAACCCACAGGCTGCTCTTTATAGCAGCCTCACTAATGACCACAGCCCCACCCAACCACAGGTGGCCTCATTTTCTTTGATAATAATCTCTCAGTTGTTGCTGCCTATGCATCGCTCTCCACATGCGTCGCTGTATCATTAACTCTTGTTCTGAATCCAAGGAGGAGCTAAATAATTGATCTCCTTCTGAGCTGTCTGCCCCACTCTCCTCCTCCCTGTCACTCATGTCTTCTTGGTCAGAGGAGCCTTCATCAGCAGATTCCACCAGGGGCAAAACAGGCCTGCCGCATGTGGATGTCTCCCCCACATCCACAGTCCTTGGGGCAGGAGCAGGGCCAGAGCTAATCACAACACTTTTAGGTAAAAAAACCAAAAGTACACATATAAACTGGGTGAAACCAGGCTTAAACCGTACATTACTTCAGACAGGTGTTTATTCAAAACTTCCATTGTTGGGGCATTCACAACTTCTGGTGGCAAGCTGTTCCACTGATCAACCGTTCTGACTGTCAGGAAATTTCTCCTTAAATCCTCAAGAACAATGAAAAAACAAATCTCTCCCTAGCTTAACAGCCCTTCAACCCCAAAGGGTCATCCAAGCCAGGTCAGGTGTATCCTTGTTGTTTTTAATGGAATCTAATACCTGTCCCAACAATGGATCGATTCCCCTTCTTTTATTTTCTTAATCCATTTCGCTGGTTTCCCGTCTCCCGTGGCAGAATAAACGGTCAGTGGTCGCCTTGGGTTACATGACAAGGAGAGACGATACCGAAGGTCTGGCCTCCATGACCCGCGGATCACATTTTCAAAGCAACGCTTAGTTCCAGGGACACGTTCCCTTCGGATCCCTTCCTAGGGCCCCTGCCTGACAGACCATATAACCAAACGGGACAATTAATCCCTTTTATCCATCAACTAATGTGATCGAATGCGATTTTCCAGCCAGCTCAAGGCAAGGCTGCCTTGGATTAAATGTCCTTTCGGTCAGGGTTTTTGAGACTCTGCCGGGCTGCACATCTGATCGTTCCGTGAAATATCACCTTACGGTTTTTAATCTTTAACAAGGTCCCTTATCCCCCCCCTGCCCCCCAGAATATTATACACAAGACCAGGCCTTGAATTAAAAGTCTCACCGCAGCTTCTTGCAAGCGAAATATGGAGTGCAAGCATCCACTAAGTTGTTTTGCCCTGCTCCCTAATCCGTTTTCCGCCGCTTTCAATTAGCAAATCGGGTTTTAAAAAGCTAACCCTTCGCTGAATCGTTCTCTGCAATTTTCATACGGCGTTAACTGCGTCCTATTCAAAAACAACCTCTCCCTTTCCCCCCACCCCCATCTTTTTTTTTTTTTGACCTCCTGCATAAAAAAAAGGTGCCTAATTACTTTTGGACTCTTCACCTCAAATGCACCCTTTTTTCATGCTTTTACCTAATTTGCATGCTGCACGAATCGCAAAGCTTGGTAAAATTGCAGTCGATAATTACGAAACTTGCAGTTCGGTCATCGCTATCAAAGAAGGGTGACGCTTTCTTACAAACCGTATCATAAAAAAATATCTAAATAGCACAACCCTAACTCAAGCATAACGACAACAGTACAGTGGTACCTCTACTTAAGAATAGAAACATAGAAGTCGGACGGCAGAAAAAGACCTCATGGTCCATCTAGTCTGCCCTTATACTATTTTCTGTTTTATCTTAGGATGGATCTATGTTTATCCCAGGCATGTTTCAATTCAGTTACTGTGGATTTATCTACCACGTCTGCTGGAAGTTTGTTCCAAGCATCTACGACTCTTTCAGTAAAATAATATTTTCTCATGTTGCTTTTGATCTTTCCCCCAACTAACTTCAGATTGTGCCCTCTTGTTCTTGTGTTCACTTTCCTATTAAAAACACTTCCCTCCTGGACCTTATTTAACCCTTTAACATATTTAAATGTTTCGATCATGTCCCCCCTTTTCCTTCTGTCCTCCAGACTCTACAGATTGAGTTCATGAAGTCTTTCCTGATACGTTTTATGCTTAAGACCTTCCACCATTCTTGTAGCCCGTCTTTGGACCCGTTCAATTTTGTCAATATCTTTTTGTAGGTGAGGTCTCCAGAACTGAACACAGTGTTCCAAATGTGGTCTCACCAGCGCTCTATATAGCGGGATCATAATCTCCCTCTTCCTGCTTGTTATACCTCTAGCTATGCAGCCAAGCATCCTACTTGCTTTCCCTACCCCTAACTGCACTGTTCACCCATTTTGAGACTGTCAGAAATCACTACCCATAAATCCTTTTCTTCTGAAGTTTTTGCTAACACAGAATGCCTCTACTTAAGGACTTTTCTTTTTTGCCTCTTCTGAAGAACCATTTTCTACTTAAGAATCTGAGCCTGGAAAAAATTCCAAGGAAATTTGAGAGCGGCACAAAGGCCCGGCCAGTTTCCTGCCATTCCCCCTTTAATCCCGGCCATCTTGGGCTTTTCTGGGCTGCCAGAGGAGCCTTTCAATGGCGTTTAAGAAGGCTTTGGCAGCCCAGAGCAAACAAAGCATTTTCTTTCTCTGGGCGCTTGGAGAGGGAATAAACATCTGCCAGCGCCCAGAGAAAAGAAACGCTCCCTTCGCTCTGGGCAGTGACTGTCCTCCTCCTCTTCTTCTTCCTCCTCCCACCCAAATTCTGAGCTTTTATTTCTTTCCTAATGGGTTTGCACGCATTATTTCCTTTTACATTGCACCGTTTTTGTAGACCGTCTTGGGCCCGTTCAATTTTATCAATATTTTTTTGTAGATGAGAGGAAGAGGAAGAAAGAGAGAGAGAGAGGAAGAGATGGAGATGGAGAGAGATAGAGAGAGAGGGATGGAGAGAGGGGGCAGGGAGAGAGAGAGAGGGAGAAAGACAGAGGAAGAGAGGGAGAGAGAAAGAGAGAGGAAGAGACAAAGAAAGAGAGGGAGAGAGAAAGAGAGAGGAAGAGACAAAGAAAGAGAGGGAGAGAGAAAGAGAGAGAGAGGAAGAGACAAAGAAAGAGAGGGAGAGAGAAAGAAAGAGAGAGGAAGAGACAAAGAAAGAGAGGGAGAGAGAAAGAGAGAGGAAGAGACAAAGAAAGAGTGGGAGAGAGGGAGAGAGAAAGAGAGAGGAAGAGACAAAGAAAGAGAGGGAGAGAGAAAGAGAGAGGAAGAGACAAAGAAAGAGAGGGAGAGAGAAAGAGAGAGAGAGGAAGAGACAAAGAAAGAGAGGGAGAGAGAAAGAAAGAGAGAGGAAGAGACAAAGAAAGAGAGGGAGAGAGAAAGAGAGAGGAAGAGACAAAGAAAGAGAGGGAGGGAGAAAGAGAGAGAGAGAGGAAGAGACAAAGAAAGAGAGGGAGAGAGAAAGAGAGAGGAAGAGACAAAGAAAGAGAGGGAGAGAGAAAGAAAGAGAGAGGAAGAGACAAAGAAAGAGAGGGAGAGAGAAAGAGAGAGGAAGAGACAAAGAAAGAGAGGGAGGGAGAAAGAGAGAGAGAGGAAGAGACAAAGAAAGAGAGGGAGAGAGAAAGAGAGAGGAAGAGACAAAGAAAGAGAGGGAGAGAGAAAGAAAGAGGAAGAGACAAAGAAAGAGAGGGAGAGAGAAAGAGAGAGAAAGAGACAAAGAGAGAGAGGGAGGGAGAAGTGAGAAGGAGGCGCTCACAACGGAGTTAATGGGCAGAGAAAGAAACTTGGAAAGCATTTACCCAAACTTATCAGCCTATAAAAGAGACGGCGGGAGACCTGTAATTTCAGACTTGCGAGCTTCTATTAACGTGGGCTAATAATAAAGTAGAATTAGCTCATCCTGTCGTGTTTTCCTGTCTCGGCGACTTGAGAGGCTGACAGTTTCATGCAACAACTCTGTCTGCAACTTCCTCCAATAACAACAGCAACAGCAGCAGCTCCCTCCATTCAACTCCCTCCTGTTGACAAGGGAAAGCGATCTAAAATCTCAGAGTCTGTTTGATCCTTTGGCAAAACGCTGGCAAATGAGGCCTAGGGGCCCTCCAATTATTTCCCTTTTCTGGGAATTATTTCCCCACCTGTCTCCCACTTTTTCGAAGGAGCCATTTGCAGCAGCCAAAGTCCTTACGCTTTGTGCAAGTCCCTCGTTAACAGGGGACTCTCGAGTTGTACAAAGGTCGCCCAGAAAGTAATGCACCACATTTTTTCCCCTTCAACATTTATCTACTGAAGACAATAAAACTTAGACAGAAGAAAGAATGATGTTTCTTTTACACTCCCTATTTTTCCACGTAATCTCTGTCCCATTTTATGGCCTTTCTCCAGCGATACACAAGGGTGTCGGTACCCCTCCTTGTTCTGGTCACGAAACCATTTCTGCGTTGTGCGAATCACCTCTTCATTGAGTATTGCCCACAAGATCATATGCTGCAATGGGCTACCGGTTAATGACTACTTCAGCTTCAACCGCAACAACACAAGAGCACACAACAGATTCAAACTTAATACGAACCGCTCCAAACTTGACTGTAAAAAATATGATTTCAACAATCGAGTTATCGAAGCGTGGAACTCATTGCCGGACTCAATTGTGTCAACCCCTAACCCCCAAAGTTTCTCCCTTAGACTCTCCACGATTGACCTCTCCAGGTTCCTAAGAGGCCAGTAAGGGGTGTACATAAGTGCACTGGTGTGCCTTTCGTCCCCTGTCCAATTGTCTTTCCTTTCTTTCACCTATCATATATATTATCTTCCTTTCATATATCCTCTCCTCTAAGTTCACTTTTACCCTTATATATATTACCACATGTCTATTTTCTTCCTATGTATTTGTGTATTGGACAAATGAATAAATAAATAAATAAATAAATAAAAAATCATCCTCAAAATGTGCCCAGCGACTAACCGTACTTCTGTCGACTTCAGATTCTCCATCAACTGTACACAAACATTTGTGAATGTTCCCAACAGTTTCTTTCTCTGCAGTGAGCAATTCAATGACAACACGCTACTTGTAACATACATCACTTACAGACACCATTTTGAAGCCCTGCTGCAGGGTTGAAGAAATGTAAAATTTACACACGCACTCCTGACAATTCAAATAGTGTATATCTATAGTGTCGCATTCGTACCATTCCTGTAGGCTGAGAAAAAAAATGTGGTGCATTGTTTTCTGGGCGACCCTCGTACAATTGTGTCCCCAGGTAAAAAAAAGATTGATTTCCCCTGGAGAAACCCCATTAAATAGCCCCCTGAAATAAATGTGCTCGAACGATTGAGATGCGTCAAAGGCAAGGTGTCCCCCCCACTCTTTCTAACACAGACAGCTGTTTCAAGTGTGAAATCTATTTGGTACACCGATTTCTGACTCCCCGACAGGTGGCTTGAATCCATATCTTGACATTTGCAGCTGGAGAGAGGCACACGAGCGGTAGAGTTTTCAACGGCCATCAAGGTAGAAAAATATATTCATGGATTTCTACTCTGGTGTAGCGCTAAAGGCTTCCGGGCGCTCACAAAATTCTCAGCAGAAACCCA
The DNA here is from genome assembly GCF_031021105.1 of Erythrolamprus reginae. Classification (NCBI taxonomy): domain Eukaryota; kingdom Metazoa; phylum Chordata; class Lepidosauria; order Squamata; family Dipsadidae; genus Erythrolamprus; species Erythrolamprus reginae. The sequence continues at coordinate 55,588,404 of NC_091958.1, forward strand.
ACATCTAGAGATGATAAGCTGGGCCTGTTTGCTGCTTAAATTCCGACATATTTGCCTGTGTAAATAGAATTTTGACTTTAATGCCTTCACTCAATAAGGCAACACAGAGTGAGTCATTTCTTTGTCTATCTCTAACTCTCTCTCTTTCTTTCTCTCTATCTATCTATCCATCCATCCATCCATCCACCCACCCACCCACCCACCTATCTATCTATCTATTTATATATCTCTCTATCTATATCTATATCTATCTATCTATCTATCTATCTATCTATCTATCTATCTATCATCTATCTATCTATCTGTATCTGTATCTGTATCTATCTATCTCTATCTCTATCTATCTATCTATCTATCTATCTATCTATCTATCTATCTGTATCTATCTATCTATCTGTATCTATCTATCTATCTATCTATCTGTATCTATCTATCTATCTATCTATCTGTATCTATCTATCTATTTATCTATATCTATCTATATCTATATCTATCTATCATCTATCTATCTTCGGAGAGGGGCAGCATACAAGTCTAATAAATTATTATTATTATTATTATTATTATTATTATCTTTATCATTTCTCTATATAATCTCTCTCTCTCTTTCTATTAATCTATCATCTATCTAATCTATCATCTCTATCATCTCTCTCTCTCTTTCTATCTATCTCTATCAATCTATCATCTATCTATCATCTATCGTTCATCTATCTACCTCATTTGCTGCGATAGGAAAAACATACCCAGAGCCCAGATGGGGGGAAAAAGAAAAAAAAATCAATTTTTTTCCTACCGGTTCTGCATACCTGACCAAAATTTTTCTACCTGTTCTGTGTACCTGACCGTACCTGTAGCAGCCTATCATTGAATGCAAGCTGGGGAGTTGGTGTGGAGCCTCGTGGACTTTGGACTGTTTATATTCTGCTTTCATCTGCACCGAGTCTATTTTTAAAAGCACTGTTGGCAAATACATCTCAGGAACATCTCAGGAACTCTCGGAGTGATAGAACAAGCAGTGACGACGGCTAATTACAAAGGATATTGTTCCAAAGTGTTTCTTATTAGAAGAAATGATCTGTTCTGGATTGATTAGACAGCAGCCTCGTTGCTCAAATTGAGGGGACCAGCTTTAAAGGAAGATTCTCCAAGAATAAAGACAGAAGCGCAAACCCTCTTGAATAAACCTTAGTCATACCTAAAGTTTGCCTCGGGGAGATTTTAGGGGGAGTGGAAATATTTCCTGAGATGCTACAGATCGTGGGACGGAAATACCAAAATCTGTGCCGTGGAAGGTTCAGTCTCAGGCTGGAGCTTCTCTGTGCCCTGGGAAGGAGTGAGATTGGGGTGGGCAGGGGAGGGTTTTCAGAAGAAAAAAGGGGAAAGGAAATGATAGGTGCAGCAAAGAAGAGACTCGGTGGCGTTCCTTATTTAGAGAGTATATTTTGGACCATTTCCCAGGCTGGACAATTGGAACACAAAGCTTTGGGTGGCAAAGGGCAACACTCTTATGAAGATGGAAAGCAACCATTATTCTCCGGAGATCTCTTGGGGCTGCACTTGGTGAATGGGGACTTACAGGGAAGGGAGGGAGGGAGGGAGGAAAAGGGGGATAGGAGGGAAGGAAGGAAAGGAGGGATGGATTAGGAAGAAGGAAATAACAGGGAAGGAGGGAGGGAACAAGGGAAGAGAGATAGGCGGGAACGAGGGAAGGGAGGGATAAAGGGATGGAATAGGAAGAAAAGGAAGGAAAGAGGGAGGGAGGGAGGGAAGGAAGGAAGGAAGGAAAAAGGGAGATAGGAGGGAAGGAAGGAAGGAAGGAGGGGTGGATTAGGAAGAAGGAAATTAAAGGGAGGAAGGGAAGAGGGAGGGAAGGTGGGAGGGAAGGAAGGAAGGAAGGAGGGAGGGAAATAAGGAAGGAAGGAAGGGGGGAAAGGAGGGAGAGAAGGAGGGAGGGATGGAATAGGAAGAAGGAAATAAAAGGGAGAAAGGAAGGAAGGAGGGAAAGAAAGAAGGAAGGAAGGAAGGAAGGAAAAGGGAGATGGGAGGGAGGGAAGGATGGTGGGATGGAATAGGAAGAAGGAAATAAAAAGGAGAATAGAATGAAGGAAGGAAGGAAGGAAGGAAGGATAAATTCATGAGTTTCTCATTCAGAGAAATGAATTTAAATTTGGCCTGTTCATATCTTTGGCCTGAGTCACCTCGAGAAGGGCGGCATAGAAATCTAATTAATAAATAATAAATAAATCTTTCCCACCAAGTCACTCAGGAAATATAGAAATACATACCAAGTTGGACAAACCCAACTTGGCCCAAAGGTTATTGGGGAAAAAGCCGTTGCAGCTATGTAGTACAACCTATTTTCCTTCGTGTAGCAAACACCGCTGGTCCCTGGCTGCCAGGAATATTTCCTTCCCTAAAAATTTAACCATTTCTCGCCGACGCCTCTTCGTGCTTTGCACCCAACCAATGCTAATTTTCAAAGCCCTCTCTCCTCCTTGTAAATAATAATAATAATAATAATAATAATAATAATAATAATAATAATTTATTGGATTTGTATGCCGCCCCTGTCCGTAGACTCGGGGCAGCTAACAACAATAATAAACACAACATGTACAATCCAATAATAAAAAACAACTAAAAACCCTTATTATAAAACCAAACATACACACAAACATACCACGCATAACTTGTAATGGCCTAGGGGGAAGAGCTATCTCAACTCCCCCATGCCTGGCGGTATAAATGAGTCTTGAGTAGTTTACGAAAGACAGGGAGAGTGGGGGCAATTCTAATCTCCAGGGGGAGTTGGTTCCAGAGAGCCGGGGCCGCCACAGAGAAGGCTCTTCCCCTGGGGCCCGCCAAACGATATTGTTTAGTTGACGGGACCCGAAGAAGGCCAACTCTGTGGGACCTTATTGGTCGCTGGGATTCGTGCGGTAGCAGGCGGTTCCGGAGGTAAATAATTGTGAATCATTGTAAATAATTACTCGAGAGATTGAAAGTGGAGGAGAAGGGATATTTCCCGTTGGGAAACGGATCCTCACCCTCTCGGAGCAATGCCTCTACAAGGGTGGGGACTCCACTCGCCGAGATTACAAGTGTCTTGCGTCTCGCTCTAATTCATCCTGAACTAATTAAAATGAAAAAGTGCATTATATCATTTCCGTGCAAGGAAACCCCCCCCCCCTTCCTCCTCCAGCAAATTAGATTTATAACACACCAGAGGGTAAAGCAGCACCCAAAACAATGACACCATTCATTATTTCATAGTCTCTGCCTGTTATTAAAACAATGGTGGCTGGTGAAAAATGGGGGTGAGTTAATTTCTTTTCAGAAAAAAAGGAATTGAGGGTGGGAGAGGGAACACGGCACAGAAGGGGGGGGCGTGTTGCTTTGCACATAACATACACGTGGACCCACAAAATATGCAGACACACTCATGCCTTGGAAGACAGCCAAAAAACATGATTCCCCAGGTTGCAATCTTTTGGGCAAAACTGAAATATAGTGGTACCTCTACCTAAGAATGGAGGGATAAAGCGTGGAGGCCACATCTAGACGCTGCTGGATCTGGTCCAAGAGATCTTATTTTTCTTAAACCTAACATTGTATTTTTTTACCAACCGGTTGCTAACCAGGATCAAATTACAGCAGTGTCATTCCTTTCTGCCAAAGATCACTCAGACAGAACGACTGCTGCGTTCTACAGTGGTGCCTCTACCTACGAACGCCTCTACTTATGAACTTTTCTAGATAAGAAACGGGTGTTCAAGATTTTTTTGCCTCTTCTCAAGAACCACTTTCCACTTACAAACCCGAGCGTCCAAAACTGCAACCGGAAAAGGCAGGGAGAAGCCTCCGTGGGGCCTCTCTGGGAATCTCCTGGGAGGAAACAGGGCCAGAAAAGGTGGGGAGAAGCCTCCGTGGGGCCTCTCTGGGAATCTCCTGAGAGGAAATAGGGCCAGAAAAGGTGGGGAGAAGCCTCCATGGGGCCTCTCTGGGAATCTCCTGGGAGGAAACATGGTCAGAAAAGGTGGGGAGAAGCCTCCATGGGGCCTCTCTAGGAATCTCCTGGGAGGAAACAGGGCTGGAAAAGGTGTGGAGAAGCCTCCGTGGGGCCTCTCTAGGAATCTCCTGGGAGGGCCGGAAAAGGCAGGGAGAAGCCTCCATGGCGCCTCTCTTTATTATTATTTATTATTTATTGGATTTGTATCTAGGAATCTCCTGGGAGGAAACAGGGCCTCCAACCTCCCTGTGGTTTCCCCAATCGCGCACATTATTTGCTTTTACATTGATTCCTATGGGAAAAATTGCTGCTTCTTACAAACTTTTCTACTTAAGAACCTGCTCACGGAACGAATTAAGTTCGTAAGTAGAGGGACCACTATAGTTTAGTCTGGATCCCTGTGAGAGGGACCTTGGAGTCCTAGTGGACAAGCACTTAAATAGGAGCCAGCCGTGTGCAGCAGCTGCCAAAAAAGCCAACCCAGTTCTAGGCTGCATCAACAGAGGGAGAGAATCAAGATCACACGAAGAGTTCATACCACTTTATAAGGCCACACTTGGAATAACGCATCCGGGTTTGGTCTCCACAATGCAAGAAGGATGTTTTGATTCTAGAAAAAGTGCAGAGAAGAGCCACAAGGAGGATGAGGGGACTGGAGGCTAAAGCATATGAAGCTGTTTTCCTCTTGGGAAAATCTCACCTCCTGCCAATATTTCTCTCCTCCATCTTCCTCTCCAGCGCTTCGCACTTCCAATATAATTCCGCTATGCAAATCTGATTCTTCGGCCGCTTTCGGAATTAAAGAGGCCTTTCACCAGAGGAAGATTTATGGACGGCTGGGATCGTTTGTCACCGGTTAAAATGCTCCCCTGACTTCATAAAAGCTAAATTTCCACAAGGCTCGGAAAGAGTTTCAAAGAGCAAAAAGAAGAAGAGATTTTGACTCAGCTGGGAGAAGACCAGGACTGAGACCTCTCGGTGGTGGGTGGGCGGTGGGGAACTTGGATGGAAGAACATTGAATTTGTGGGCTCCATTCAGGACAACGATTCCCATTTTTCACAGCCAACATCGTCCTCCACGTTGCAGAGGATGATGGGATCTGTAGTTTCCCTCTCTAGCTAGAAGCCACCAGGGTTGGCCAAAGCAATCTACAAGTGGGCAAGAATTTATGTCACCAAGAAATGAAATTTCAAGCCAGGCCAGAACTTAACAAGAGGGGTCATGAGCAGAGGTTGGTTCCTCCTGGTTCTAGATTTAGATTTAGATTTTTTAGATTTAGATTTAGATTAGATTTGGATTTAGATGAGGCATGGAATAGGAAAAAGGAAATAAAAGGGAGAATGGAAGGAAGAAAGGAAGGAAGGAAGGAAGGAGGGAGGGAGGGAAGGAAGGAAAAGGGAGATAGGGGGAAGGAGGGAAGAGATGGAATAGGAAGAAGGAAATAAAAGGGAGAATGGAAGGAAGGAAGGAAGGAAGGAAGGAAGGAGAGAGGGAGGGAGGGAGGGAAGAGCCACCAGCCCCACAAGGATTCAAAACCCTGGCTATGGTTTGTGAGGTTTGGTGGTGCAATGGTTAGAGTGCAGTACTGCAAGCTACTTCTACTGATCACCAGCTGCCAGCCGTTTGGCAGATCAAATCTCAGTAGGCTCCAGGTTGACTCAGCCTTCCATCCTTCTGAGGTGGGTCAAATGAGGACCCGGATTGTTGGGGGTGAGAGGCTGATTTTGTAAACCACTTAGAGAGGGCTGTTAAAGAACTAGGAAGCGGTATATACAGTAGTCCCTCGCTATACCGCGCTTCACCTACTGCGGCTTCACTTCATCGCAGGTTTCTGAGGAAGTCGATTGGCAGATTTAAACAGCCCGCCGAACTCGATCGGCAGGTTTTTTTAAAAAAAAAATATATCTAAAATTGTAAATACTGTATTTAAATACTGTATCTAAAATAAATACTGTGTGGGAAGGGTTTATAAACACTTAAAACAATGAAAACTTACCAAACAATTACAATATAAATACTTAAATAAGTACTATCAGTCGATAAATTCCCCATCGCGGATTTCACCTATCGCGGCCACGTCTGGAACGTAACACCAGCGATAGGTGAGGGACTACTGTAAGTCTAAGTGCTGTTGCCCTTCCTTCCTTCCTTCCTTCCTTCCTTCCTTCCTTCCTTCCTTCCTTCCTTCCTTCCTTCCTTCCTTTCCTCCTTGGTGGGTCAAATGAGGGCCCAGATTGTTGGGGCGCAAGAGGCTGATTCTGTAAACTGCTTAGAGAGGGCTGTAAAGCACTGTGAAGCAGTATATAAGTCTAAATGCTATTGTGGGCTGTCTGAATCAAGCCGAGTACATGATATTGGGTGCAAGCAACCCTTCTTCTAAGTTTTACGGAGCCGCCTAATGGGCGAACCCAGCCACCCCCTCGTCCCAGCGTGGCTCCTTCCAGAGCCGTGGCTTGTGCCGAGCACCCTTTAAAAGCTAATGAGGTAGAACCCAGATCCGCAGGAGGAGAGAGCGGTTGCCAGATCCGTTCGCGGACTGGAGCTTCGCCCCGCAGCAGAAGGAAAACGCCGCCAGCCACCGTGATGGCGGTGACACTTTGCTGCTATCAGCGATTGTTCTGATGACTTCATTTCAGTGATGCTCGATGATTAATGATTAAGCCAGCTGCCACGCGCTTTGATGGATTCCCGAGCGGCCGAGTGACATTTGCAAAGCGGAACGTTCTTAAAAAGCTCACCTGATTAGACGAGAGAGTCCGGCTGAAGCCGCCCAAGACTTCGGGCCAAGACCTCACTCGGCCCGGGCTCTCCAGGCATTCAAGGAAAGACCCTCCCCAGGAGGAATGGAGAAGGAGACAAAAGAAGGTGAAGGAGAGGCCCCACGGAGGCTTCTCCCTGCCTTTTCTGGCCCTCTTTCCTCCCAGGAGATTCCTAGAGAGGCCCCACGGAGGCTTCTCCCTGCCTTTTCCGGCCCTGTTTCCTCCCAGGAGATTCCTAGAGAGGCCCCACGGAGGCTTCTCCCTGCCTTTTCCGGCCCTGTTTCCTCCCAGGAGATTCCTAGAGAGGCCCCACGGAGGCCTCTCCCTGCCTTTTCCGGCCCTGTTTCCTCCCAGGAGATTCCTAGAGAGGCCCCACGGAGGCTTCTCCCTGCCTTTTCCGGCCCTGTTTCCTCCCAGGAGATTCCTAGAGAGGCCCCACAGAGGCTTCTCCCTGCCTTTTCCGGCCCTGTTTCCTCCCAGGAGATTCCTAGAGAGGCCCCACGGAGGCTTCTCCCTGCCTTTTCCGGCCCTGTTTCCTCCCAGGAGATTCCTAGAGAGGCCCCACGGAGGCCTCTCCCTGCCTTTTCCGGCCCTGATTCCTCCCAGGAGATTCTTAGAGAGGCCCCACGGAGGCTTCTCCCTGCCTTTTCCGCCCAGTTCCTCCCAGGAGATTCCTAGAGAGGCCCCACAGAGGCTTCTCCCTGCCTTTTCCAGGTTTGTAAGTGGAAAATGGTTCTTGAGAAGAGGCAAAAAATATTTTGAACCCCCGGTTCTTATCTAGAAAAGTTCGTAAGTAGAGGCATTCTTAGGCAGAGGCCCCACTGTATTTGTGACAACTGTCGAGAGCCCTGAGATCACCCCAGAAAACACATTTGTTTGTGTTCTTCTCAGCCGGCGTCTGACAAGCGAAATCAATAGAGGAAGCCGGGTTCACTTCACAGCCAGATTATTCCCTTAACAACCACAAAAAACAGTCACAACGGACTTCAAAGCACCACCGTCCTGCACCAGATTGGAGAGGCAGGATAACAGGGCAAGTCCCTGGAGGAAACTGGGTTAAGGCCAGGGCAAAACAGACCAAGATCTGATCTCCCTGTTTGCGCCTCTTTGACTCATCCAGGATTTAATCCCAGCAATTAATCCTTTTCAACCTCTCCTTCCTTCCCTTCTTTCCTACCTCTTTCAATCTTTCCTTTCTTCTTCCTCCCTTCTCTGTCTCTTTCTTACTTTCCTTCCTTCTTATCCTTTTCAATCCTTCCTTCCCTTCCTCCCTCTCCCTTTCAATCTTTCCTTTCCCCTTTCTTCCTTCTTTCTTTCTTTCTTTCCTTCCTTCATTCCTCTGCGTTCTTTCCTTCTTTTTTCCTTTCTGTCATCCTTCCTTTACCTCTCTCCTTCCTTTGCTTTTTCTTCTTTTCTTTCTTCAATCCTTCCTTCCTTCTCTTCCTCCATCTCCCTTTCAATCTTTCCTTTCCCCTTTCTTCCTTCTTTCTTTCTTTCCTTCCTTCATTCCTCTACCTTCTTTCCTTCTTTTTTCCTTCCTGTCATACTTCCTTTACCTCTCTCCTTCCTTTGCTTTTTCTTCTTTTCTTTCTTCAATCCTTCCTTCCTTCTCTTCCTCCCTATCCCTATCTTTCCCCTTCCTTGCTTGCTTCCTTCTTTCTTTTCTTCCTTCATTCCTCTACCATCTCTCCTTCCTTTTTTCCTTCCTTTCATCCTTCCTCTACCCCTCTCCTTCCTTTTCTTTTTTTCCTTCCCTTCCTCCCTCTCTTTTCTCTATCTCTCTTTCCTCCCTCCTTTCCTTCCAGTCTTTTTCTCTTTCCTTCTTTTCATCATATCACAGCTGCACATTGAGGGGCTAACTAAAACCACAAGGAAAATCCCAGTTGAAATCATCCCCAAGAGGAGAGGGGGGGAAAATCAACAACAACCCCACCCCAAACCCTGTCATAAAAAATAAAAGGGACCCAGAAATGTCATAACAGCCATAAAATGTAATTAATAATGCCACTCCGGTTTGAACAAACAACACTATTAAAAAATGCACAATTGAGCTAATTGGTTTATCATGGCAAGCCAAAGCCAAGAGCACATCTGGAATAAGTACATAAAGACGCAGGAGAATTCCACCAGCGTCCTCAATACGTCCTGATCATCCATCCCAGCTTTCAATCACAGTTAACATTCTGCTTTCATGCCTTGTATTTCTACGTCCTTTATTAAATTCGACTTCCAACGCATAAATCTCTTCTCCACGATTTCACAGAGCTAACTTAGGGGGAGAAAGGGGGAAGGAAGAAGTGGCCACGCCGTGTTTGAAGACGGAGGCCAAATGACAGAAAAAAGTCATTTTTCATCGGCTTATAAATTAGATAGATAGATAGATGATAGATAGATAGATAGATAGATAGATAGATAGAGAGAGAGAGAGAGAGAGAGAGACATAGAGAGAGAAAGAGAGAGAGAGACATAGGTAGATAGGTAGATAGATAGATACATAGATACATAGATAGAGACATAGATAGAGAGAGAAAGAGAGAGAAAGAGAAAAAGATAGATAGATAGATAGATAGATAGATAGATAGATAGATAGATAGATAGATAGATAGATAGAGATAGCTAGATAGCTAGCTAGATAGCTAGCTAGATAGCTAGCTAGCTAGATAGCTAGCTAGATAGCTAGATAGCTAGATAGATAGATAGATAGATAGATAGATAGATAGATAGATAGATAGACAGACATAGAGAGAGAGAGACAGAGAGAGAGAAAGAGACATAGATAGATAGATAGATAGTTAGATAAAGAGACATAGATAGATAGATATAGAGAGAGAGACATAGAGAGAGAGAGAGAGAAAGATAGATAGATAGATAGATAGATAAAGATAGATAGATAGATAGATAGATAGACAGAGAGAGAGAGACATAGAGAGAAAGAGAGAGAAAGAGACATAGATAGATAGATAGATAGAAAGAGAGAGAGAGACATAGAGAGAAAGAGAGAGAAAGAGACATAGATAGATAGATAGATAGACAGACAGACAGACAGACAGACAAATCTAAAAGTACACTTTAAAAACATTTAAGCCACCTTAAAGCCAATGGGATTTACATCTGAGTTCGCCTTGTTCCCAAATATTTGCGTTTTTCCAGGATATCCACCTGAATTCGCAGAAAACCAGGGTTTCCCCCACAAGTGGCTTCCAACAAGCTTCTCTTCCTTTGCCTAATTTAGGGGTTAAGTGACTCCACTTTTTAAAAGTTATTGCTGACTTCTTGTCGACCGACATCTGCCAAGATTGTTCAAGAACCAGAAAGGGGAGATAAAGCTATATATCTTAGCTGGCGCAAAATTAAGTTCCTCCTGCCTCTCTTTTCTCTCTCTGACATCTTAAATATACCTCAATTCCCCCTGTCATTCAACGTTTCCTTTAAGTCCGAGAGATATCTACCTTCCTGTCATTTCTTCCACCGACCTCAATGCCTGGAGAGTGAATTCCCGCATCACTCACTCACTCAACAGCCCATCTGCAAGGATTTGAGTTTCAGGATATTCTCAGATCCATCCATCTTTGGGTTTGGTCAACACTCCTAATTTATTTTATTTTATTTTATTTTATTTTATTTTATTTTTTTATTTTATTTTATTTTATTTTATTTTGTTTTGTTTTATTTTTGTTTGTTTGTTTGTTTGTTTGTTTGTTTACTTACTTACTTACTTACTTACTTAGAGAGAGAGAAATAGAATAGTATTTATTTATTTACTTACTTACTTACTTACTTACTTACTTACTTACTTACTTACTTACTTACTTACTTACTTACTAGAAATTTTTTAATGCCGCCCTTCTCCTTAGACTCAAGGCGGCTTACAACATGTTAGCAATAGCACTGTTTAACAGAGCCAGCATATTGCCCCCTACAATCCGGGTCCCCATTTGACCCACCTCAGAAGGAGGGAAGGCTGAGTCAACCTTGAGCCAGTGATGAGATTTGAACCTCTGACCTGCAGATCAAGCAGTCAAGCTTTGGTAGCCTACATACTGCACTCTACCCACTGCGCCACCTCAGCTCATGGTGGCTGGGTTGGTGGAGAGAGAAAGAAGCCAACTTTATGGTGGTGATGTTACCTAGTTTGGGTCATGAGAAGTCTTCAAGAAATAAGCCAAGCTCAGGGAGTACCAAGGACACTTCAGTTCAACCATGAGCTACAAACTATGATGGTTTCTTGTTTCTAGACGGATGGAAGGTAGGAGGGATGGAGGAAGGGATGGAGAATGGATGGAAAGTTGGATGGAAGGTTGGATGGAGGGATGAATGGAGGAATGAGGAATGGATGGATGAAGGGAGGTGTGTAGGGAGGTATGGTGAAATGGAAGATTGGACGAAGGGATGGATGGAGAGATGCGATGGAGGCATGGAAAGTAGGATGGATCAATGGATGGATGGATGGATGGAAGATTGGAGGGATGGAGGGATAGGTGGAAGGTTGGATAGATGGAGGGAGGGATGGAAAGCAGGATGGGTGGATTGATAGATGGATCGATGGATGGAGGGATGGAATGTAAAAGGAATGGATGGATGGAAGGTTAGATAGAGAGAGGGAGGGATGGAAAGTACAATGGATGGATGGGTGGGTGGGTGGGTGGAGTGGTGGACAGTAAGATGGATCAATGGATGGATTGTAAGAGGAATGGATGGATGGAAGGTTAGATGGAGAGAGGGAGGGATGGAAAGTAGGAGGAATGTATGGATGGATGGATGGATGGTCGGTCAGAGGGAGGGAGGGTTGCTAGTTGAGAAACCAAGACCCACATAGAAATCCACCCATGCTAAACGAGCTAATACTTTTAAGACAAGTAAGGACCAAAGCCTTCCAAAGATCTACCAAAGGTGCTACAAGCCAACCTCCAACTTCTCCTTTCCAAAATGAATCACCGGTATTATCTTCCCCTTCCACAGAAAGAAAACTCTGACCTTTCAAAATCCACCACCCTCCAGAGGAGGCCTCAGAACTTCTTCCTTCTTCTAAACCAACAGTGGGGCTCCTCTAACCGGATTGAAGACCATCAAGACTCCTTTGGAAACTGAGCCTTTCTCAGCTCTCCCCCCCCACCTACTTCCCCCCCCCTTAAAGTTTCTTCTCTGCGTGTATCCTTTGCTTCTCTCCCCCCCCCAATTCCCCCCACCCCCACAGCATCTCTAAATCAGAGCCAGAGGCTTAATCCAGGTGGATCTCAAAGGCAGGCAGATAACTATCGCAACCACAAGGTGAGAAAGGAATAAATCCGAGCCTTAATTCAATCGAAGTCGCTCAGGAGGAGGAGGGCAGGCGTGTAATGCGGTTAAAATCAAAGAGAGGAGAATTCTGGGGATGAAAAAGAAAGAGGGAAAGAAGAAGAAGAAGAAGAAACAGGCGAAAACTTCCTCGGCCTGGTGCGTTTGGGGCCCTGCCTGGCTGGGGAGGATGGGAGCGGTTGTGCCTCTTTGGAAAAGAAGCTGTCCCTCTTTTCCTTATTTCTCTCCCTCCCTCCCTCCCTTCTTTCTTTCTCTCTTTCTTCTTTTCTCCTTTCCCTCCTTCCTTCTTTACAGACCTCCTTCCCTTCCTCCTTCCTTCCCTCTCTTTCTCCCTCCTTCCTTTTCCTCCTTTTTTCTTCCTTCCTTCTCTTCCTCCCTCCCTCCCTTTTCCCCTTCCTTCTCTACAGACCTTCTTCCCTTTCTCCTTCCTTCCCTCTCTTCCTCTTTCCTTTTCTTCCTTTTTTCTTCCTTCCTTTTCTTCCTTCCTCTCTCCCTTGCTCCCTTCCCTCCTTCATTCTCTACAGACCTCCTTCCCTTCCTCCCCTCTCTTTCTCCCTCCTTTCTTTTCTTCCTTTTTCTTTCTTCCTTCCTTCTCTTCCTCCCTCCCTCCCTTGCTCCTTCCCTCCTTCTCTACAGACCTTCTCCCCTTCCTCCTTCCTTCCCTCTCTTTCTCCCTCCTTCCTTTTTCTTCCTTCCTTCCTTCTCTTCCTCCCTCCCTCCCGTGCTCCCTTCCCTCCTTCCTTCTCTACAGACCTTCTCCCCTTCCTCCTTCCTTCCATCTCTTTCTCCCTCCTTCCTTTTTCTTCCTTCCTTCTCTTCCTCCCTCCCTCCCTTGCTCCCTTCCCTCCTTCCTTCTCTACAGACCGTCTTCTTCCTCCTTCCTTCCTTCCTTCCCTTTCTTCTTCCTTCCTTTTCTTTCTCCTTCCTTCCTTTTCTTCCTCTTTTCTTCCTCCCTCCCTTCTTGGAAAATATCTATTCTTTTCCATCTTCATGAATTAACGTTCTGAGAAACAAATCCATACTTGTCATAAAGGAGGCAGTAGCCTGGGGAAAAAACCATAATCCTATCTTTAGAAATATATATATTATATATATTTAACTAATATTAATGGCAGGGAGGGACGGACGGAGAGAGACAGACAGACAGATGGACGGATGGATTCATGAGCCACCTTCCTACCTTGAATGTCCTTGCACGAGACATTCGGATGGGGTGCCGGATAAACATGATAAATTATATAAAGATCTAACCGAGAGCAATAAAACTCATATCAAGCAGTCGGAATGAGAGCAAGCAATAAAATCTAAATTATAGTTTCAATCACAGGAGGCGATGGAAATTAGAGGGCTTCAAAGCCAACGGTGAGAGTTGGGGTGGGATTTTTTGTTTTTCCCCAGTCCGAGGGGAAGCTTCAGCAGATAAATGACAGCAGAGGCGAGCAGCCTGACCATGGCTGGACATCTCACCTGCAGCCCTCAAAGCCCCCCACCCCTCCTCCAGGCCAAACCAAAGCCACAAGCAACAAGCCACCAACCAGGCAAGGTAGACCTGGTGGGGGAATGGCAAATGCAGCCCCCAGATACAGCAGACCTGAAACTGAGCCACATCTGGAACTAAGGAGAGCTTTCCTGACAGTGAGATTAACAATGAACCAGTGGAACGGCTTGCCACCAGAAGCTGTGGGTGCTCTGACACTGGATGTTTTTAAGAAGAGATTGGACAGCCATAAGAACAGTTTTTCTCTGAACGCCATCACTCTGCTAAACAAATAATTCCCTCAGCACTGTCAAACTATTCACTAAGTCTGCACTACTATTACTACTAGTTTTTTCTCATCATTCCTATCACCCATTTCCTCCAATTTATGACTGTAGGACTGTAACTTGTTGCTTGTATCCTTAAGATTTTTATTAATATTGATTGTTTCCTGATTGCTTATTTGACCCCTATGATAACCATTAAGTGTTGGACCTCCTGATTCTTGACAAATGTCTCTTTTTCTTTTATGTCCACTGAGAGCATCTGCACCAAAGACAAATTCCTTGTGTGTCCAAGCACACTTGGCCAATAAAGAATTCTATTTTATTCTTTCCCTATTCTATTCTATTCTATTCCATTCAGTTCCATATGTCCAATCCCACTTAGTCAATAAAGAATTCTATTCTATTCTATTCCATTCCATTCCATTCCATGTGTCCAATCCCACTTGGTCAATAAATAATTCTATTCTATTCTATTCCATTCTATTCCATTCCATTCCATTCCATGTGTCCAATCCCACTTGGTCAATAAAGAATTCTATTCTATTCTATTCTATTCTTTCATTCAACTTCGATGTCGCCCAATCCCAAAGGACTAAGGGCAGCTTACAACGAAATATAAAAATACAGGTAACAATAAACTCCAGTATAAATTAAAACAATGACCCCAGTAAAAACTCACAAGTCAGCCATCCATCCAATCAACACAACATACCATTCAATACGATTTGCCCATGAAAGAGGTAAATTCATGGCCCCCGTGTGGACTTCAACTCCCAGAATCCCTGAGCTAGCATGATCGCCTCAGGAATTCTGGGGATTGAAGTCCACCAGTCATGGAAGAGCCGACTTTGCCTACTACCCCTGGTGTCTAAACAGAAACCTTTCATCCTTGGCCTGCCTGACTCACCTGGCTTCATATTCTCCCGACAGCCGAGTGCAGCAGCTGCTACCTATTTGGGAGTGAGTAGCCGTAGGTCCCTCAAGCTCCATCTGCTTTAACCTTCAAGGCTGATATGACAAGCTGAGTTATGGTTTGTTAACTAAACCACAGTTGTCTGAGTCTATCCACCTTGATTTACAAAGCGCTGCCGCCGCCAAAACATTCAGGCTGGGTGTGTGACCTGTGAGATCTTGCAACATCTTTCGAGCATAGTTCCCTCTAAGCTGAGCAGTGAGCAATTGCTCACTTAAAAATCATCATCAACTCAGAGTTTTCCAAACCTGCCCAGAAGCCGAGAGGGAAAGAGTGAGAGGGAAGGAGAGAGAGAGGAAGAGAGGAAGAGAGAGAAACAGATAGAAAAAAGAGAGGAAGGAAAAGAGAAAGAAAAAGAATGGGAGTAAGGAAGAGAGAAAGAAAATCAAAATCTAGTTTGAAACTAGCTCAACTATTTAAGTGGCATTTTGATATTGATAGAGTTGCCCTATTATGAGCTCACTGTTATAGACACACAGTACAGTATTTTATTTTGAAATTCTCTGAGGCAAAACAGGGTGGGTTTTTTATTTGTTTGTTTGTTTATTTGTTTGTTTGTTTATTATTTCTGTGCCGCCCAGACCCGAAGGGACTGCCACTCAGACACTATACTTTTCCGCCCACCCCCCAAAAAAATTAGAGGGAACACTGCTTTCGAGAGTGGGATTTTGACATCGCCCACAATTCTCCCTACACCCGGGATAAATCATAACCTGGCTGGTTTAGGGCAACACATAAGGCTTGAAACCCGGGTTGCAAATCACCAAAAAGAAGCTGTCAAATGTGACCCAGGGGATTTCTTAAAGAACCCCCCCACACACACACCAATCTGTTCACATCCCAATTGCAAGGAATAGCTTTTAAGGCTAATAGAAGCCCCCCAGTGGAAAGGAGGCTAATGGGGCTTGATTGAACAGGTGATTAGGGAATCTGCTTACTCAAAGGTAAAAAAAAGCCAATTGGAAGGGAACATTGAAGGCCAGCAAGGCTAAACTCTGAGTCTTCAAATTATTATTATTATTTTTATTATTATTAAACTGTAAACAGCCCCAATGCACGCCTTCATTTTGCAGAGGGGATGAATATACACAATATATTGCATTAGCCTAAATCAGTGTTTCCCAACCTTGCCAACTTGAAGATATTTGGACTTCAGCTCCCAGAATTCCCCAGCCAGCATGGGTGGGTGGGTGGGTGGGTGGGTGGGTGGGTGGGTGGACAGACGGACAGACAGGCAGGAGAGGGAGAGAGAAGGATAGATAGATTAGAGAGAGATAGAAGATAAGAGATAGGTAGGTAGGTAGGTAGGTAGGCAGGCAGGCAGACAGACAGACAGACAGACAGACAGACAGATTGACAGACAGATAGACAGATTAGAGAGAGAGAGAGAAGATGGATGGATGGATGGATGGATAGAGAGAGAGACAGAAGAGAGAGAGTGGGATAGATAGATTATATAGAGAGAAGATAAGAGAGATAGAGATAGATAGATAGATAGATAGATAGATAGACAGACAGCCAGATAGACAGATTAGAGAGAGAGAAGATAGATGGATGGATGGATGGATAGATAGAGAGAGAGACAGAAGAGGGAGTGGGATAGATAGATTAGAGAGAGAGAAGATAAGAGATAGATAGATAGATAGATAGATAGATAGATAGATAAGATAGATAGATAGATAGATAGATAGATAAGATTAGATTAGATAGATAGATAGATAGATAGATAGATAGATAGATAGATAGATAGATAGATAAGATAGATAGATAGATAGATAAGATAGATAAGATAGATAGATAGATAGATAGATAGATAGATAAGATTAGATTAGATAGATAGATAGATAGATAGATAGATAGATAGATAAGATAGATAAGATAGATAGATAGATAGATAGATAGATAAGATTAGATTAGATAGATAGATAGATAGATAGATAGATAGATAGATAGATAGATAGATAGATAGATAGATAGATAGATAGATAAAGCCATGAATTCCTGCTCTCTGCCATCCAACATATCTGGGGAGGGGCTCAAGGTTGGCTCTCCCCCCCCCTCCGTCTGGAGTCTTTAAAACCCCGCCGCGTCTCGCCGGCGAGGCGAGTTCATTTCCCGGCCCGGCAACCTGGGCGGGAGGGGGGCAGGAGGGGGGGGGAAGTCCATTTATATTCATGACCTTTTGATTCACCGCTGCAAACTTCTGAATATTTCATCGGGTGCAAAACGGGCCGCGAAACGCGCCAAGGCGGCGAGAGGCGAGAAAGGAGGCGCGGGCACCCGGGCTGGGCGAACCACGGAAGGGGGGGGCACGTGGGGTGGGAAGGCAAAGCCGGACCAGAGGGGGAACTTCAATTCACCCCGTCGCTCCAGACCCCCCCAAGATCACAGCTTTCTCACCTTGGAGCATTTGCACGGGAGTACAGTACAACTAAATTCCATTTCTGCAGCCTCCTCGCGTACACGTGTCAAGCGGCACCGGGTCGATCGAACCCACACAGCGACTCCTTTCTTAGGTCCCCACCTCGGTCCTTTCATAGGTTTGCAGGCCACGGAGGCATCCGGGCGATTTTCTGCCGGGAACAAGCGCCTTGCTCCGTTCACACGACTCCCGCAAAAAGCAGAGTTCGCGTCGCGTGTTTAAGTTCGCGGCTTGCCGACCTCCGTCTGAATCCTTGTCTGAAGCTCAGCGCCTAGGGCGGGGCGAACCCCGTCCCGCTTGGGGGACTCAGAAGGTTGTGGGGAAACTCCCAAAAACGGGCGAACTCGGCGCGGGTGGGTTAAACATGTGTGAACGCGATCTGGGTGGGCGAAGCCTGGCTTGATTTCCTTTCTAGGGGGAAGAGCTCTGACACACACACGCACCCCTCCGAACGCGGGGGTTCTCGCCTGCTCTACAGTAGCCCCCCCCCCCCCGCTTGTTGCCTGGGGCTGATCCGCATCTCCCCCAGAGAAGGCGCGAGCGGTCAGCGAAGAGTTTCTCCTCCACTGCTCCGTTTTTTCCCTCTTTCTCTCTCTTTCCTTTCTTCTTCCTTTCCTCCTTCCCTCTCCTTCCTTCTCTCCATTTCCTTAACTCCCTCCCTTCCTTTCCTCCGTTCCCTCTGTCCGTTTCTTTAATTCCCTGCACTCCTTCCTTCTCTCCATTTCCTTCCCTCCCTCCCCCTCTCTATTTCTTTCCCCCTCCCTTCCTTCCTTTCCCTCCCTCTCTCTCCATTGCCTTAATTCCCTCCCTCTCTGTTTCCCTCCCTCCCTCTCTCAATCTCCTTCCCCCTCCCTTCATCCCTTCCTTCCCCCTCTCTATTTTCCTTCCCCCTCCCTTCATTTTCTTCCTTTCCTCCATCTCTCCATTTCCTATCCTCTCTCTATCTTCCCTCCCTTTCTTCCCTCCCTCTCCTTCCTTCCCTCCCTCCCCCTCTCTATTTCTTGCCCCCTCCCTTCCTTCTCCCCTCCTTCCCTCCCTCCTCCCTTCCTCTCCTCCCTTCCCTTCTTCTCTCTTTTCTTCTCTCCCTCCCTCTTCCGATCTCCTTCCCCTCTCTTCCTTTCCTCCCGTCCCTCCCTCTCCGTTTTCTTCCCTCCTTCCTCCCTTCCTTCCCCCTCCCTTCCCCTCCTATTCTCACTTCCCTTCCTGTCCTTCCTTTCCCCTCCCTCCCCTCCCTCCCTCCCCTTTAGGGCTCTGTCGACCTTTGGAAAAGCGGAGAGCGAAGGAAAGGGACGGGGGGGGGGGGGCGGAGTGGGAGGAGGCGATCCGGCTTGTGGCGTCAGGAAAAGGGGGGGTGCGAGGGAGGTCGCGTGACTTCACAGGTGAGTTGGAAGAGGCCTTGCAGGTCATCTAGCCCAACCCCCCCTGCCAGGAGACTTTTACACCTCGCCTCTACCTAGGATCGAACCGGAGACAAAGCTGGGAGGGGGGGCTTCTGTGAGTTAAATAATAATAACACTTGGACTTATATATCACTTTATACTAAATAGCAACAGCACTTGGACTTATATGGCGCTTTATACCAAATAGCAATAGCACTTGGACTT